>NC_136708.1:13504758-13507258 GCF_947650265.1 Symphodus melops | reverse complement strand
GCTGTGTAGTTTAATCTGTTCCCACAGATTGAGGTGCCACATCCTGGTATTTTCAGTTTTTGTCTGTGAATCTCTTGTGTTCACACAGACAGTCACAGTTTAAAGAGAGTAACTTTCTTCTTCAATCACTCTGTTACAACGCATTGTGCAACTCTAAACTTTCCCTGAGGAATGTGTTCATGTCATCCCACGAATAAGAAAGAATGCAGCGTGAGCCCGAATCCACCCGGCTGGAAACTCCTCTCATCACGACCAGTTACGCGCACACACAAGTGCAGACATGCTGCTCTCACATATATGCGTCGATGCACATTAAAGTCCTGATTATACACGCGAAGACACAAACACACAGTCACCGTGGTTATGAATTACAGTGGTGTGCAGCAGTTTTGTTGACTCAGTGAGTCAGAGGGAGACGGAGAATGCTGGAGGTGTTTTAGGTAGGTCAAAACAGGCTCGAAACACAGCTCATGTAGCTACTAAACACCCGCACAAAACACACACACACACACACATTAACACACACACACACAACCTCTTTTGCAGTAATTGGCCAGTACTGTGTAGACATACATACACATTCTCAGGAGAGGGGAGGTTAGATGAATAGAGAGAGAGGAGGAGGGAGAGGAATGGGATGGAAAAAAGGGAGGTGTGTAGACCACAGGATGACGAGAAAGAGGGAAGGAAGGGAAGAAATAAAATAGAGAGAGTTAAGGATGGAAAAAGAGTTACGGTAATTGCGAGATGCTCGATAGCAGGGGAAAGGCGATAGGTGAGTATGTACGAAAAAATGGGAGACAGATCGAGCACAAGAGGAAAATGAGGCCCTGAAATGTAGGGAGGAAGACCAGGAGAGGGAAGACAGAGTAGAAAGTAAAAGGAAGAGATGATTTGGAATATTCAGGGATGGAGAGGAGAGAGAGAAAGCGGGAAAGGAGGGTGGCAGCAGGATGATGGGGAGGACAGTGAAGGGCCAGAAGGAGGGCGGTTGAGATGGAGGGATGTCAAAAGAGAGAGGGGGAAAAAAAAGAGCGAGGATGGGGGAGGGATGCATGTGCGCTGCTCACTCCCAGGAGACTGTGCTCTACCTGCGCTCTCTGCGGCCGTCGCCATGACAACCAGCATTGCTGCCGCTGTCACAGCTTTATCCCCACGTTCACTCTTTCTTCCCCCCTTTTTACTCATTTTCATTCTGTTTCATCTCGTCTTTTTTTTTTTTTTACTTCTTGTCTCGTCTGCTTCAATTTCTCTAATACACAGTGTTTCATTCTTTATTTTCTGAATTCACTATTTTCTTTATTTTCTTCCCCCTTTCTTTCTCTCCTCTTTTTTCCTCTATTCCCTTCTCCTCCTCTTTTCTCGTCTGTATTTTCTACTACAATAAATGTTTGTAGTTGTGTTTCATAGATACAGTTGTGTGCGTTGGCAAATGCGTGTGTGTACTTCTGTGAGTTTGTGCTATAACCGGACTCCAAATTAGAGAGCTGTGTCCCATAACCACAAAGCATTCTGGGATTGCTGTATGTGAGAGCGACCGCTATAATTTAAAACCACAAAACAGGGAGCCTCCTTCCCATTTACAATCTTTATATTTGTGTGTGAATGTGTGTGTGTGTTTTCAAATCATAGATGCACTCAGAATATTATTTTCACTCATATTGGTTATGTGTGGAGTATCCCTTTAGTGCTATTCTCCATTCTCACTTGTTTCCGTAAAGGCGGGTTAATTAGGTTAATGGGGGGCCGAATGGGTGGGGTCATGAACAGATGAAACCTGACAGGGTCCGAGGGGAATGCTGGAATGCGACCTTCCTTGCAGACAGCTGATAAGAGTGGGTTGAGGCGGTGATAAGGTTGGCCTTCAGACACTCAACCAGAACATGGCCTGTGTCTGATCTGAAACACTCATCGGCCTCATATCTTGCTCCATCTGTTAGTTTTTTGTTTTTTTTCCATATTACCATAAACCTTTTATCATTATTTCACCTCATGTTTTTGTTGCACATTATTAAGTATTAAAGTTAGCTCTTTAATTTGAAAATAAGGTTTTTTTTATTAACACTATCTCCAGCTTTCAGTTCTCAAAAAAGTGTTTTCTCATTTTCTTTACACAGTATTGTAGAGGGACTCCCATTATGTTTGAAGGGGAAAAAACTGAATCTCATATGCCTTCCCGTCTTGTATGCCAAGACTCTTTTCTCATCATCATGTTATCTGTCGAGACTTGACGGACTAACTGTTTCTGGAAATGCTATCACCGCTCCACTTGGATTCCATCTTTAACAAAATGGCCACTATGCCACTAAGCCCAGTAAGTTTTTTCACAGCGATATTATAAATGAAGGCACAGAAGCAAAGAGAGACAGAGTAATCCCTGGTGACTATCTTAAAAGTCTTTATAGAAAGACTGACAATTAAATAAAACAGGAACAGGTACGAGCCTCTTATCATTGTCGGAGATTTTCTATGTGTAAAATGGTCACAGCTTGTTGTTCGG